>NC_083641.1:15802001-15849501 GCF_963576545.1 Limanda limanda | reverse complement strand
CACTTCAGCTGACAATCAAAGCAGAGGGAAATTTCCTGGTGACATGGTGCAGTCTAATAGTCAGAATCAGACTTCATGTAGAGCAGCTTTTCAATAGGTGTTCCTGGGGAGGTTGTTTTAACTGAGTCAGTGACGTGCAAGTATCCAAGAAAAACAAACCGACAATATGTTATTGAAATAATGAGGACCATACACATAATATTCATATCCTGCATTTACTAGCTCATGTAGACCTGTAGGCCTGGAAACCGAATGAAAGGGCAAAGTGTATAAATGTCAACTGAATGGACCTTGTTTTTGTCATCTGCTGTTTCCAAGGTCAAGAAGGAAATGTCAAATGTGCATATTAATCACACTTGTAATTGTCAGTTTATTCCAGAATAATTACAGAAAACTAGGAGTAATTAGAGTGGCCCTCATATGAGTGTATACCTCCATACAGCCAATAATTATTATAGTGGAGAGAAAAAGGAAGGGATTTAATAACCTAAATGTCATAAAATATAATGAAAGAAAGTGAAAATCCTGAGTTTGCTCCTTAATCTACATTCACACAATGTTATTGGTTCGTCACTTTTCCATTCATAATTTGGTGGCAATTGTTTATCAGTTTTTGTATAATTCTGCTTACAAATTAACAAATAAATCAAAAAACACACATAACCTCCTTAGAAGAAGCAACAAAAAAGAACAACAAAAGGAGCTTATTCTTTTGATTGATTCTGAAATACTGAAGGTATTACTATATTTGTAAAAACTACTGGACGACAAATATAAATAAATGTAGATTTGGTATGAAAAACCAGGATTACTGTCTCATAGTTCAACCCACCAGTCAGGTTGAGGGAAGTATGGCCAGAAAAGGGTTTTTGCAGAACAGTAAGATGCCACAATGAGGTTTGCCTTTGGCGTTTTGATATATAAGGTCATCACTTTATCTAATAACAAATTTGTTTATAATATTTTCATAAGTACTGTATGAATGGCCAAAAACATGTTTTTTGAGTTAGGGATTTTGATCTTTAACCTTGACCACCTTAAATCGAATCAGTTCTTCATATGGATAGAATCAATTCTGATTACATTATCTTTGATCTCGGTACTGTGTTTAATCAGACAAAATTCAGTGAAGAAGAAATAATAATTTTAAAAAAGTCTGAATTCATCCAGTTAACCTTTGTGGCCATTTTAAGAGACATTTCCTGAAGGCCCTCCACACAACTATAGGGCGTAAGAACAACCCGAAAACAGAACATCTTCAACCAAACAACGAGCAAATTAATAATTTCAAAGTCTTCATAAATTATCATTTGCAGGCTTGATTTGATGAGTTTCCATGTCTCCTCTTCATCTCTGATGATTGTCCCAGCCTGTCTCACTGACCCTCATCCTCCATTTCAACAATTGACATCTGTTTCTCTTTTCTTCATCTGTACCAAATCCCCTTTGTTTCACAGTCTTCATCCCTCTCCTCCTCTTTCCCAATTTCAATCTCCGTTTCTATTTATTTCTCTTTCCCTCACTCTTTTCTTCTCCCCCTCGCCTCTTCCTCAGAGGGCAGACTTCGGGGAATAATCCAGCCTCCTAGACAGCTGCACATCACCAGCTGTCTGAGGAAGCTGCATGCTCGATACTCTTCTTCTGTCTGCTTTCCTTCTTCCTTCCTGGTCTGCCCTCCCCCTGCCTCTCCTGGCTCATCTGAATACACAGAGTGGGAGCAGCCAGATGCAGCCCGTCACCGATGTCAGACTGTGACACAAATTACCTCTGTTTGATCAGTAATGGAAGCCATTTAGTGTCAACCATGTGCTTCACTACTACCCAACGAGAAAGGGATTTTACTGCAGTGGAAACTATAATCCCACAGAAAGACCAAATAAGATTTAATATACTATGGTAGAGCGATCATTGTATTTCCTACTGCACTAATAATATCCATTAGAAGGTGAACCTGTGGAAAACAGCTATTTATGTTGTTTTAGATATTCTGGACTCAAGATTATCATATTGTTAACTATGTATTAATATCATACACTATGTCACATATATCACACTTATGTTTGTCCAACTGTTTATTTGTCCACTAAGTTTGGTTTTCTTTAGTTATTAAACTGTTTTACTTAATGTGTCAATGATTTCAGTATTTAGAAATGAGAAAGTGTCTGATAGAGATGAAGGGAGCAGCAATGACAATGGAGGAGTTGCCAATAATTGTAGAATATGTGAGTAGTAGTATTATTATTGTTGTTTGATCATCAAAATAAAATAACTGTGGTAACCATCACTACATCTTCAGTTGTTAATTGCGACAGACATTTGACCAATGTAAAAACTGAGAACAAATACGATAAAATTGGATATTTCATCATTAATGAAAACAATTAGAAATGTCATCCTCACAAGAAACATTTTAAGATATGAATGATATGTAGGAATCATTCCCATAGCAACTACCAAAATTCACTTTAATACTTTGAGAACTTTTAGACAGGGCTGTATATGCTCTCTGTCGGTATCGCACGGTTTATACGTTTCTCATGTGTGCGGAGCGAGGGCAGAAGAATGGGCATCACAAGGTTGAAAGACGACCCGGGGTGGAGTTATAATGATGATGAGTGGACGATGGGAGTGGTGAGTGAAATCAACACACCGCAAGGTTACGGTTTTCATTCGCCGAGGCACATTAATTACAGGCTGCTTTCTGGGATAGTGGACATGAAGCAAGAGGCACTGGCGTGTTCCCGCCACGATTTCACGCTCTGAGGTGAAAAGTAGTGTGACAGATTTAGGACTTTGAAGTTTCGGTGCCGACAGGAAAACTAGTTAAAAGGTCAGTAACAATATTACAGAAGGTCAGGCTTTATGGGACATTGGCTTTTTATACTAATCTCATGAGAGAAGGGGAGATTTTAAACATGCAATAGTTAAAATTAACTACGATTTTAATTGACTTATCCTTCAAGCCACAATTATGAATAATCTTAATAAAACCCCAAGAATTTATTAATTTATTAGCAAATGTATCCCCTAACTCAGCAGTTCTCCTCAGCTCTCAACATACGGGGTGTCAACACAGGATTATCCAAATGAAGTGACTACTTCACACAGAAAGAGAGAGAGAGAGCGAGAGAGAGAGAGAGAGAGAGAGAGAGAGAGAGAGAGAGAGAGACAGAGAGAGACAGAGAGAGAGAGAGAGAGAGAGAGAGAGAGAGAGAGAGAGAGAGGGGAGATTAGTCACTTCTCCCTGGGAAGTTAAACAGACAGTCAACCACTTAACCAGCCTAATAGGGGCGATTTCCAGTGTAAGATTTCATTTAGCAACTGATGACAAGCTTTGCATTGCTCCTTCCAACAGAAATAAGGGAGATGGAGAGGTGGTTGCCACAGAGACCGGCAACGATACACTCCAGGATTTGCATAGGGCTTAATTTGATCTACTTGAGATTGCAACTTCCTTCCACTTGATGTAATTAAACAGAGAGATGTGACTAATTAAGTTGACGGTGAGAAACAAGAGCGCAGAAAAGGCAGCAGATGAAACCGCAGCGGCAGACGATAGTAAATATTGACAGGGGAAGTTGATTGGGAGTGAACAGTATCACAGGGTGAGGACTGTATGGGCTGGTGCGATGTCAGCGTATTCATCATTCATCACGCAAATGATGCGAGAGTGTGCGCTGTGTTGTGTGTGTGTACATGTGCAAATGACTCTATTGCTGGGGAGGCCTAGTGACAAATGATTTAAACTCAGAAAAATACAACCACATGCAACATGAGATATAATATATTGTAGTGTGTGTAGGTGTGAAAACTGACACAGGGGTGTGATAATTGATTAAAGGGATTTAGGTATCGTGGGTGAACTGACATTATTACTATATTTGTCAAGCATCAATGTAAAATGTAATTGAACCTGTAATTATATAATAACTGTAGCTGCTTTTTGTGTAACCTTTGGTTAGAGATGTAAAGACACAGAGACTTTGATGTAGGTGCATTTGCCTGCTCTAGCGATTGCAGTCTCTGTCCCAGAGAAGAACTAAGCTTTTTGCATTGCCGCTGTACTGTACTGGAACACCACAACAGTGGAATCACATTTCAACTGGGACCAATTATACAAGCTTAATAATGACTCCAGGATATCCTTTATTTTCATGGTATCTGAGATTCTATGACCCAGCAGATTGCTTTGTGAGAGCAAAGATAATCTGTACGCCAAATTAAACTTTGGTGTGTGTTGACTTTTACAGCGACACAGAGAAGAGGGTCGAGAACAGATTATGACAGCATGTTACTTTCTCTGAATATACATATATATAAGTACTCCACCAAAGCATGGTAAGCAAAAAACTTAGGGATTAGTTACAATTACATGTCACCTGAATAAACATCTGTTACTGTGCAGATAATTACCAAGCTACATAAGAAGGTGGATCACAGCTCCCCAAAGGTGAGGCCAAATTAAACATTGTGTCTTTGAGTTATTGGATGGGACATGCAGCAGATAAAAAAGTATTTTTGATTTAAAGTAGTTCTCATCACATCGATGTTTGTCCAAGTGCTCATTGTTCCAGTTAGTTTGGTTTTCACAGTGAAAATGGACTGAACCTTCATGATTGAAAGTTGAGACTGACTCCCACATTTAATGGCAGATCCTTAAAGCATCTACCCAATACCAAAATTAATACTGTGCAGGCTTTTTCCAAATTATATAAAAAATGTCGGTATGGTGCCACTTGTATGGGAGGTATTTAGCTTTTACGTTTTTGTACATCATGTTGAAGTGGAGACACGTAATCTACAGTGTATGGATGGAACTATAACTTTAATGGCTTACCCACAATGGTTTGTTTCAGGCAGGGAAACCCAATAGCCTCATGAGTATACTGTAATACAGCCGGCATTATACCTTTCTTGTAGGTACATATGAATAAGCTCTGAGAAACTGAATGAATCAAAATCACAAAGACAGTACAAGTGAGCAAAATAAGAAATAACCTCAAACCTTTTAGAGGTACAGCACACTGTCATTGGTACTATAACTTATTCCGGCAGATAAAATGTCTGCTGAAGCAAAAGTTTGACAGAGCTCAAAGATGTGAGATTGTCCTGTCCTGAGAGGAGGCCTGATAGGAAATACAAGTGAAAAGACCTGTGGGCATGGGCCATGTGTCCGTGGGGCCTTTAGCTGATATGAAACTCTGAACATTGTTCGGGTTATATGTGAGACCATCTGACTGATTAAAAACTCTGCTAATGACTGTCCCAGTGAGACGTTAGCTAATGACATAAACAATTAGTGCTCCGTGTAAATGACTAAACCTGAGCTAATCGCTAGTCTCAACCAATAAAACACCAATTAAGTGTTCAGGTAATGCCAAGTTAACCCCCATGTGAAAACAGGCTGACATATTTACACTGGGAGATAACGCAGAGCATGCGTCCTTATAGACCTTATGTTTGTCCCCGGATGATCACACACACACTCTATACACTTAAACATGAGCCTCTTACCTGTTGAACACACTCCAACCAAAAGAGGCTTGCCTATTAACAATTGGCAGATGTGTTTTCCCAGATGAAATTCTCGGCTCTGAACCACTAAAGGTCTTCAGAAATGTTGAGGTGTATAATAGCCAATCTGTGCTGAGCCCAGGGGCCTCATTCACTTTGTTTAGGCCTTTTTATGGTGTCGCAGCAGATGGAGAGAATTTAAAAGTACATAAAGGAACAGATGTTAACATCTTACTGATCTGCACTGCCTTGTGATCTTTCTCTCTCTCTCTCTCTCTCTCTCTCTCTCTCTCTCTCTCTCTCTCCCTCTCTCTCTCTGTCTCTCTCTCTCTCTCTCTCTCTCTCTGTCCTTCTTTATATTTACACAATGTAACAGAATTTGTTTACCAGCATTGATGTGAGGCTGGGATCATAGTCACATCTTGCTATTATGATATTAAAACTCACTTTTGTTTTAATTTGGCTTCCATTAACTAAATGCACATTTACAGTCTTATGACATACACACACATTAGATATGCTCACTGAATATGATTTATTAGCTTTAAATGGAGCCACTCGGCAAAGCAGAACAGGCAGCGCCGGCGCACACTTTTACCTTTAATTGAATTTTAATCTGTGTTTGCGGTCACAAATCATGCAGTGCGGGGTAATTATCTATTAACGATAATGTTATTGGATTTATATGGAAATGCCCAGGCAGCAAACTGAAACTGTGTCATGGTCACGAGCACACAGTGTAATCAGAGGATGTGGTTGTCAGGGTAGAGGCTTTTGTTTCTAGAAGGATCGCGGCCAGTCGACAGAAAAGGTTTTCAGTGTGCAAAGAGCAGATACAAGACAATGGCAATTCTGCCTCCGTGCTGCCTATCTCTCCCCTGTGATACATCTCTGCTTTTCTGTCTGCATCTCTCTTCCACCTCCTCGCCTCTCTCCCCCCCTCTCTCTCTCTCTGTGTCTCTGTCCTCCAGTGGTCTCATTAGGGCGGGACTGCGAAGGGAAGGTGAGACGGTTACTGTGACAACGGCAGGGAATGACGGGCAGACTGGCTGAGAGCAGTGTGCATGTCTTTGTGTCTATGTGTGCCCATGCAGATGTGTATGTTTGTGATTACAAAAAGCTTTTCCACAGTGTCCATCATCATATATGTATTGTACAGTGTGTGTCCCTGAATATGGATATTTGATGCAGATTTTCGATGCACAACAAGGTCCAGAAATTTGTCTGCAGCACAGTAGTGAACCTCAGTTATTTTGTTTTAAAAACACACTGAAGCAGGTGCGATGAGGAAGAGAAGAGAAGATGCAACAGCGACAACAGGACGGAGTGACGCAGTATGAGGCACCAAAGCAAACAAGATACGAGTCAACAAAACATCATTGCATAATTGAGTAGGCCAGCCATTAAAGTCCTTATCTATTTCAGGGGAATTAGGCACACAAAATCTGCTCGCTGCTCCACGCTGCCAGGAAATGATGGGCAGGACTGAGGGGCAGAGCTAAGATTAGACCAGAGTGATTGACAGGTTGATAGAGCCAACTGGAAGCCTGCCATTCCTCCCTTAAGATAGTCTCCTTACAGTAATGAAGCAGAGTGAGCCAGCTCTACATGAGGGCATAAGCAGCCAAGGAGATAATGAGGAAGTTGAGGACAATCTGTGCAATCCTTCCTCTCTGTGCTTCTGACTCTGCTTCTTGCTCAGGGATTGGAATAGAGAAGAAGAAATGTCATTGCAACCTCAAGACTGAGAGTGTGTCTCAAATAAGACATTTCAGCCAGTACACTGATATGTAGTACACTGTGTATGCAGTATACTCAACGGTGTAGTGCATGAATTCCAACAGGGTAGTGTCCCAAATCAGACAAGGCCGCTGTGCACTCACCAAAAATGATGATCGCAACATGTGACTGCAAATATCTGATTCTTTGAGGCTCATGTATGCTCCAACTTCTTTTTCTGCCTTTCCACAAATGTTAAGCCCTCGATGTAGCCAAGAAATCAACTGCTGAGAATGAGAAAGTCTGATTTTTGAGTGACCACTCTACTTTGGGTGCAACATCTGAGCATGGAAGAATGTGAATCGATACTCGACAGGTGACGTCAACCTCTGACCTTGACTGACTCTCTTCATAAAACATACATAGAAACCCAAAAACCAAAGAAAGTGGGTCCATGCCATCTATAGAGGCCTGCAAGGGGTCGAAGAGACACAGTAAACAGCGCTGTGGGGAGTCTGCAGTGCGGATGCTGCCTCCTGTGGTGATGACCTTTCCAACGCCACACAGCTCTGCAAGACTCTGATAAGAGCAGCTGGGAGGTGACAAAATGTCCTTGTGGTGGACACAGCACATAAGAGTAAAACACACACAGGCACAAGCAGCTGGCCTAGAAATATAGTTTGACTTTAGTCACTGGGTCAATTTCCGTCTCTGACAGCAGGGTGTTATTCCAGGTCATACATGACAGCTAGAGGGTAGCTGGCATTAAATCTATGATGCCCTGTAACAATGTGACTCTACTATAATGCACTGTCGATAACCTTGTTGTTGTAAGTGTTGTAGTGCATTTACTAATTGTTATATTTGTGCAAAAAAATCGAATCGTATGAGCATTTACCACGAGTCTGAAAACATGCATACTGAGCAGCTTCAAATCAATTACGTTAAAAAAGGGACAGAATCTAAATTCGTGCAAGAGGAATGAGAACGTGGATGTGATAAGATGGCCCCGAGGGACAGCCAGAAAGCATTCGGAGGACTTTGCTGAAAAATGTCCTTTGCAACATTAATTAGCTTCAAAGAATTGAACAAGAGTCGGAGACTGAGAGCAGGAATGTGGAAAATGAAAGATAAAAGGAAAAGATGAGACGGCTAATGTGGCTGCATTAAATGGAGCAGAATATGTAGAAGCACAGCTTGTGTGACACACTGACATGCTACGCTTCCTTTTCAAATCTGCTGTTCCAGTTCAGAAACATCCTGTGACCCCACCTGCACCTACAAACGTGTAGCATACACAGCATAACACAAGCCAATAGAAACACACACACACACACACACACACAGACACACACACACAGGATTAGCGACCTTGATGTCTTTGGGCTATCTGACACACAGAGGTGGTATCTGTGGTCACATATGCTGACAGGTTCACCAATGCTAATGGAACTGGGTCCAGCGTCAGTGACCGAACAACACATACAAATAAACAAACACAAACACCTACACACACCTACACACACACAAACACACACATGCACAAATTGAAGCAGTAGTAATCTGATTATTTAGCAGCTGTCACAGACGGCCATCATTGCCATGTTTATGAGTCACTACATACACACACACACACACACACACACACACACACACACACACACACTCACACACACCTTCACACATGGCACCTTCTATAACATGAACAAGATAAGTTATATTGTAAATAGATGAATCAAATAGGAGAAGACTGCACACAGCACTAATAATTATTATAATCATATAATAAACAGCATAAGTAGATAGTTATACATTCCTAGGAATAGCTGTTCTTTGTATCAAATAGTCGAATCTAATGTATTCAGGTAAAAGCTTGTATTGCATATTGGATTCATCTTTGACGCCATTTCAGTGGTGAAGGATGGATGTAGAGAAAGCAGTGAGGAGGCCAAGAAAAAAAAAAGATTTTGTAAATCTGGATGCGAGTAAGAAATTGAATGTGCAAATCAGGCAGCAGCTCGATATCAGCAACTTGTTCTGAATCCTTTCTGCACTGATTGCACATTATAGACAAATGCAACAAGATGGATAGAACTTAGTCAATAAGGATGAAACACACTGAATAGTTGGTGTCTTTCATTTGAATAACCCCCCCCCCCACACACACACACACACACACAAACACACACCAGTCTATTTCTTCCCCCCTTTTTTTCATATCTCATCATTTCTTCCAAATTTATCTCCATATCCGAGCTAATGGGAAAAAGTGTAAATGTGCCTGTGAGTCAGACAGCTCTGTTCTAATTTCCGTAGCGAGGGTTCCCTCTGCACAGCGACCAAAACACTTCCGGTGACGGATGAGTCAGAGCGAGCGTCAGTAGGTCAGTCTACAGACAGCAAGTCAATCAGTCAGTCATCAGAGAGTCAGGAATTTAGTGGATCAGTCAGTTAATTAGTGAGTCAGTGAAGCGGCAACATGGCTTTGTTAGTTAGTAAGCCGGTCAGCCAGCCAGTCGGTAAGTCTCCACTTAAGTCAGTCATTTAGATGGTCAGCCAGACAGTCAATTAGAGTCAATATGTTAATCAGTGACTGCTGTCAGCCGGCCAGTCAGCGTGATAATGATGAGGCACCAGTTCATGAAGGATAATGACAGTCAAGTCTCACACATCCAGATGTTTCTCCAGAGCTGGTTTTAGATTGTGACAACATGTGAAAATATTCTGCACATTACAACCATCAACTCGAGAGGCCAGCGGAAAAGGTTTAATAATCCTCTACTTGACTGATTCAACACAACACACAGTGAAACAATAAGGGGGGTAAATCAGGGTTGACCCTGTATTAACACTGGAGATGGAAGTCACCGTTTCCCTGGAAAACACCTGCTAGCCAGACTAAAAGATCAAGAATTAGCAGGCAGCTGGAAACTGTTTGCTCTCGTCTACTGTGAGTGTTTCCCAGTACAGTAGGGGGGGGGGGGGGGGTAGAACAGACTGTATAATGCTGGGAACGAGATAGAGAGCGAAGAGTGGCAACGTGAGGCGTCTCTGATCACATCCACGCTGCACATCAAAAATCACAGGCGGAAAACGTTCACTTTCATCATCTGAGAGTCGTTCGCTGAGGGGAATTGCACTTTGTCGTTGTCTTTGACTGCGACAGGAACATTGTGTTTGTACTGTGTGTGTGCGTATGGGTTTTCATGACCGAAGGTGTGTGTGCATGTGTGTGTGTGTGTGTGTGTGTGTTTTAGGGCTCCTGTGAATGTGTTTTTGTATTTAAAATGACACAGGGGGTGGTCGCACTTACAAACAGGATGGCATATGGTGCCTTGCTTTTTGGCAATCACGAGTGACAAGTGAGTAGAAGAAACAACAGTGAAGGCAGGGTGTGTTGAGGGGCTGGGGGTAGCAATGGGAGGCCTTTGTTTAACAATCTCATCTTTCTCTTCATGTGCGTGTGTGTGTGTGTGTGTGTGTGTGTGTGTGTGTGTGTGTGTGTGTGTGTATTCTGTTTCTGCCTCTAGGCAGTATAGTACTGCTTTATGTAGATGAATATGGAACAGGTCTCGCCATTTAGCGGAGTTACATAAATACATTATAACAACGCGGCGCAGGAGCTCAGCACAGAACGGCTCCGAACGCAATGTCAACTGTTGCCTGGGGGCACGTTTTTCTCCCTTACTGCGTTTAGATTGCAAGATGAGAACGTTTCACAGGCCCACCACCCCTCGCCCCTTTCCACCTTTCACCGCCACCCTAACACACAATCGCCCTCCTCCCTACAGTGCTAATTACAGGCCCCATGAGGCAGCAGCATGGAGCCCGTGGAGAAATGTCCAATTTGCTGGCTGGAGTCTTCTGGGTTAGGAAACGGTTGACTAGACTAAACGGAACTAAAGGAGTCGTTATCCATGTGATAGTAATCTAATATGAATTTGCTTCTTTTTTATATATATTTGTTGCAATTTTATGAATCAGACTCATTAGTCCAGTTGTGTTTAACCTGTATCCTCAGTGAAGGAAAAAATAAAAAAAGGAAATGTGTCTAATTAGGAATCTAAGTACTTTCAGTGAGTCCTGTACTCATAGCAAATGAATGTTGGTTTACAACCAACATACCAACCGTGATAATGAAATTTTCTCTGTTTTGGTAGTTTCCTCTGTCAGATTCAACAAGCCATAGAGGTTTGGAGAGGACACCTGAAAGTCCAACCCATAGAATGAGTGTCCAGCTTGACAGCTCCCTAAAAGTGAAGTCAAAGTGTCATTATCACCCTTTGTGGCTAGCTGAAGTATGGCTCATCAACCTTGCCTCCTCCACCTTAGTTGATGGGATATGGACTAAACTGAAAAGTCAAAATACACATCAAAAAACACTGTCTCAAAGATGGTTTCTGCCAATTTAAGTAGTAATTATCGCACTGATGTTTGTTCAAATGCTGCTTAATTTAATGCTATAAAGGCTGGATGAATTGTCGTATGCAGGTCCTCGATACCACAGCTCCATTCCCGATTTCTACTGCACAGGCTCTAAATGCTCAGGATGGCAGTGTTTGTATATGGGACATTTTGGCTTAATTTCTGTAAGGTGGGAGGAAGTGGGGACATGTTGTCCATTTTAGCCTCAAAGCTAATCCCTTCGGTCACGTCTTGTTTGTGTGGCAGTTTTCAATGCAACTTTAAAATTTGCCCAAAGACTAATTGATTCATAATTACTTCTCAAAGTTAGATTGATGAAACTTGAATTATTTTGAAGATATTTACTTTTTAAGATTTGCCTTTAAACCAGAGGCCAAACATGCTTGTTGGCAACCTGAGAAAATATAAGTATTTACCAAGAGTTAGAATTAGTGGGAGGATAAGCACTCAATATAAACCTGAGGAGGATGGTTTTAGTACCAGTAGTTACTGCAGTACTAACACTGCATCGAAAACAAAGGCCCCTCATCCGGTTCAATGAGGCCACTGCATTGGTATAGCAAAAAAAAAGGAAAAGTCATGATCATTAGGCAAAAACTTTGAATCTGACTCAACATTACGCAGCCACATCCCACACACACTTAATTCATCTTTAACTCGACTGTATTATTACAGTTTGCCTGATGATATCTGCATTGCTGTTGTCAGGTTAAACACATGATGGCAAAGTCTGTTTACCGTTGGTCATCACTTTGCTTTGGCCCAGAGGAGGTGATGTATCACTTTCCAAGGAGACCTGTAGGTCATAAGGATTAACAACTATCTAATCTTCACCACGTACAGTAATTACAGCGGTTAGTTCGATCTTTAACATGTCATCCTACCGCGCAGGAGCCTGTATAGAGAATGTCCTTCTGCAAACCACTTGACAGGAGACGTGGAGAGCAGTGTCACATCAACACATCTAAAATGGCCGACAGTGAAAATAGCCATTTCTGAAGAAAAGACCAAAAGACTAGACAGGCCTGGATTTGTGGGGACTTCTTTAAACCTCAGGGTATTTTATTAACTTGTTGAAAAAATGGGACCTTTAATTCACATTAGCCTTGGATATAACCCCCTGCTCAGTCCAGCAGGGCTGAGTAATGCAGAGAGAATTATATTAGCTAGCGTTAGCAGAATTTCAGCTATTGTGAATCCTGATGTGCATGGCCACCACGCTGATTGCTGCCTGACTGTACATGGCCCTGGCCTCCTGCATAATAGGGGACTATTTTTAGAAACTGTGTGTGTGTGTGTGTGCATATGTGTGTGTGTGAGGGGAGGGGGGGGGCGTTATTGAGAGAAATGGCTGAGAAAATAGGGATGAAGCAGAGGGGGAGAGCAGGAGGTGAGAGAGAAGAGGGAGATTGCATTGACGATCGTGGAACACTAAAGTAGCAGAGGGAAGACAGGAAAATGTTATGGGCAACCAAGCAACTAATAAGCTTGAACCTCAGCACTCTGCATAATGCGACAGCTCATTACCGCCCAATTAAGCATTACAGTGCCTTGCTTACTGAGGTTTATTGATGCAAATCAACTAGGAAAAGATACCCTGGTGCCAAAAACAAGAGGTGAAATTGAATGAGAATTTGTCGAAAGGACAGACTCTGTGGAGGTTCAATCAATTTACAAAGTCTCAGTGGGCGACGTAATCCAAATTAGAGTGTGATTCTGACAATATGGTACTGTGTTTTTTCATCCTGTCATCACGCAGCTGAGGTTCCCTCTGATGATTTTATGATGACCCTTTTACAGCATAAGGCCACACGCTCTGTTTCCACTCTGTCATTAATTATACCATCTGTCTGATTACACAGGCAACATCTTCAACTCAAATTATACCATCCTCAGATGTGCACAGAAACTCTCCCATCACAGTTACAAATAATCTTGCTTTAACCTACCACACACACACATGTATACATGCACACACATTCTTATAACACACTCTTGGTCTAATGATCAATCCTGCAGACCTGCAGACAGCCGCCGGGACACTTTAATTTCTTTATTTGCTTCTGGACTTCTAATTCCCCTCCTCCCATATGCTGCCTACATGGATTATCACATGCTGCTAAACTCAGTCTGGATCACTACCAAGGTAATTACTTTAAATACATAATACTGTGTGCGAGCGTGTGTGAGTGTGTCTGTGGGTGTGTCTGTGTCTGTGTGTGTGTTGCATTGATGTTCAAGTAAGTCAACATTAATAGATGTTATATATAAAGGTTGCATCTGTTTACTATGCTTTTCCACTATGTTTTGTCAAATATGTTATAAATAATGTGAAAATTAGGACGTCTCTGTAGTGATTAGCAATACAGTCGCTCTGAGGTGACCACAGACATTAACACAGACAGTCAGACATACACACAGGTCCATCTGCAGATGTTTACTCATGACTACTGTTCATGCTCCCTTCTTAATCTATTCAAAGGCCAAAAACATCTGGTTAAAAAACATCTTCTCTTATTTATTTAAAAGTAAAAATCGAGATTTAGTCTGAAAAATATATTTTTGAGCATTTTATAAGTGTGAATTATGAAGGAGGATGGCATGCAGCAAATGGCCGAAAGCCAGAGTCAAACCTGCAGCCGCCGTAGAAGACTTAGGCCTCAGTAGATTGGATACAGCCTCTAGCTATCAGGTTCTGGTATAAAAAAGCTCTGTGACAAGATTGTACAAGCCAAAACAGGCCGTGGATGAGGGGTAGAGTGGTCATCCTCCAACTGGAAGGTCGGCAGTTTGATCCTGAGTCTTCAGCATGCCGAAGTGTCCTTGGGCAAGATACTGAACCCCTAAATGGCCCCCCATAGATGTTAAATGCACTAATTATGAGTCGCTTTGGATGAAACCACTGCCAAATGACATGTTATAATAGAAATAAAATGTACTGCTAGATGTGCCCGCCTCTAAGTCATTAAATATTTATTCTAAAGCATCCAGTGAGACTAGCGCCCTCTGATTCAGGTAATATTGCAACTGAATCCAAGTAGAAGGAGCTGCATTATTCAAAGTAACATGTCTATTTTTCCTATTAAGTGTTAGATGAACAGACAGTATGAATAGGAGGAAAGAGACTAACGTCCCATCATTTTAAGGATGTAGATCAAGATGGCAGCAGACAAAGAATAGTCTTATAAATAAGAACATACCAGTGATAACGTCCCCAGGTGGACAAGGTCCTTTGTAATAAACTACTTTATTAACCAGTGGAGGCACTGTAAACATGAATGCGTGCATATAACATTGCCTTAGACCAGCACAGACATAAAGGTGGCTGCAACAAGACAAAACTTTCAACCTCATTTTTTCACCAACTGCTAAATCTGAGATCCAAAAAAGAAATCTTTTACTCATTTGGCCGAAGTTTTCACTCAGAGTGACTTAAATCTGAGATATTTGTATTTCGATACAGACTATCTCTGTGCCATTAATTACAAAATCAGTTTGGTCTCCTAGATGAACTTCTCTGAGAATACATAGTATATCATCAAAAGACTCTCACATCGACTTTATCTTCAGAAAACTCAGCGCAGCCTCAGTGTTTTATGTTAAAATGCAAAAAAAAATAAAAATACAATAAATCCTATTGATCATCATGACATTGGTAAAAATTTGAGTCAGGCTTTAGTTCTGCTTAAGTTATAGGCCTTTTGCTAAATCAGCCAAACCAGTGCATGAGCATTGTCTGAGAACAATCCAAAACACATCGACTTCAAGTTCATAATGAAATACAATCTGCTAATAAACAGAAATATAATAAAATTAGATCAGATATTAACGATGCAGCACACTGTATGACACCAAGCTTGACCTTGTTCTCTCTGCAGGTCACTGATAACACAATTTTAATGCTGCTGGATTATAAACAATACAAAAAATGTTGTTCTTACTTTTGTTATTGTTATAATTTTAACTGACAAGCATCACACCATCATACATTATCCTCTATATAGTTTTTTTCAGCTGTAAAATCTTTTGATGTTGATAACAGATCTAGAAGCTCTTTTTTTTGATAATGATGCAACTATTGTAATCTCATCTATAACAAAGTTTTGTGCAGCATGACTCAATTATTTTAGACTCAAAATCTGATAAGTATGATTCAACGGCCGACAAATACATAGTCATGTAACTTATAGTATGTATGAATTTGTATTGAATCATAACAGAGCTAAAGCATAAAATATGTATTTTCATGTTTGGTAGATTGCTTAAATATTGCCTGCAGTTAAAGCCACATTCAACAATGAGCTGTTTACATCAGCCCCCTTTTAAATTAACAAATTGTGCATCAGGGTTGGTTCATTCATTTGGCTCCCTGCTGATGTGTGGCCTCAACACCAATTGCAGCGGTTTGCATTTAAATAATTTAAAAGCCAATTACTGTTGTCATATATCTGGTAGTCTAATAGAGTTGATTAAAATCATAGATTGCATCCAGTCTGACTAGAGCTTTATCTGTGGAAGGATTTGGCTTTCTTTGCCACATGAGAGGAGGGAGACAAAGCAGGAAAAAGACCAGTCTCCATTTTGTTTCTCTCCCAAGGACACAGAGGAAGGAAGACACTTGCACAGAATTTCTGCCCAAATATGACCAATTCAAGAAGAAATACTGCACATCATTCACACACGCATATAGAGTGCACCCACTGTACACTGGCAACAATAAGCAATGACATTCAATATGCACACAGACAAAATAGAGCACACACATCCTCACTCTGGGTCGAGCTAATATTCACGCGTGTCAGGTGGAACGGTCCATTCCGGATGAGAACAGAGGGGTGCTAGTGTGCGCACAGGTCTAGTCTGGTTGATTCTAATGGACCGGTGGTGTAGTCCGATAAAGGGCAGCCATCTATCTGCACCCACCCAGTCAACTCTGACACTGTTTCCAAGGAAACGCCACCCGCGGGAGCCTGAGAGGGAGGGTGGGACCTTGAGGGAGCATATTCTCCTGTGCTGTCAGAGTGCCAGGAGGAAGGAGAACAGGGCTGGAGTGACAGAAGGGTAGAGGAGTGGAGGGAGAGGGAGAGGGAGGGCTGGCTGGGTGGGTGGGAGAACCAGAAAGGGGGGATGGGGGGAAACCGAGGAAGGGTGCACCAGCTGCCTCACAGGGGTTAACTTTAATCAGACGTGACACACACGCACCTCAGGAAAAAAGAGTGACAAATGCAACTAGAATCATACACTAGCATAGATACACTTTCACAGGGAGAAGCAGACTGTCACACATATACTGTATGCACGAGCGACATGCAGCAGACACACAGTGTGCAGATGTGTGCGCGTGTATGTGTGCGTTCAGGCGTCATCTTTCTGCACGCAGGCTTCGCAGGAACCCTCGACAAAATGTGCAGCAAATACAGAAAAAAATGACACGTCATATATCATTTTCAGATCACTTTCTTTAGCTTTTCGTCAGATTGGAGGAGAGACAGAAAAGCCGCTGAGGCAAACGGCTGAGACAGAGTTGCCTTCCCATGAGCAGGCCCACTGCATCATCATCCAGAGACCAGATCACACTGTCACCTTCAATAATGTCACACATTAACAACTTCATCATTCATCATATGGGCTGTGTCAGGTATTTGTTCAGCTTGATTCATTCATATGCAGAGTAGTGCTGTGGCTTTTAAAAGCTAACAGGCAGAAACAGAGCCTCAGAGCGAACATCAAATGTTGATGTTTATCTACAGTGTATGTGTTAATTGGGGCTGGAAATCAAACCCCAAAAATCTAAATACAGAACATGAAAACATGTTGAGAACTGTAAGTTAAACATACCATGTGTAACTTTGGCTGCTAAGGGGCTATCAAAACTGTAACATAAGATATAGTTTGTGGCATCACAAAAATATGTCCGATCATGGGAGTTGACTTCCCCAACATTGTTGATGAAAATGTATTTTTACTCACTTTTAGCTTTTTTCCTTCCGAAACGAATGACAATTGACACATGTTGTAAATTAAAAATGTATATTTTGTACATAAAAAATATTTGAATGAAATTTTGGGCTGAAATGAACGACTATCTGTAACAATTTATTCTTCCAAATGATCCTCTCCTGATCACATGCACTTTATATGGTCTGGTACAATCCACTGCCAGATTGCAAACATGCGATTCTAAAGTCATTATCTTCATTACTACAAATCCTCACTACATAAAAAAAAAAAAACTAGTCTACACAGCACTAAACTACATTGAACTACACTGGCCCACAGCCGCTAGCACCAATTAGAAGGTGTAATCTGTGCACATCTATCTGCCACGAGGCCCGGGCACAAACGCTGAGCAAAGAGAGCGAGGGAGAGAGGTGGAGAAAATAACCATTATTATTAGCAGACAGGGCTGTCTGCACTGGAGGCCTGATCAGCTTCTTCTCCCCCCACACACACACACATGCTAAAAGTTTCTGGGCTTTGTATAATCACATGACACGCACCCACCTCCCATTTTGTGTGTAATTTTGACTTCGTGCAGACAGTCAGGGGCACCACTGCTTTTGTTGTGCAGTCTGTCGCCGTACTGTAATTGGGAAGTTGTAAAAAGCAAAGGATTTCTCATCCATCTCTGTCCTAATGCTGTCATCCTCCTTCTGCCTGGCTGCTGATTACAGTCTGTGTACTGTCTGGCTGCGTAACACTGACTTAATGTTATTTTGCTTGAGCAGAGCCACTGCAGCGACCCAGATGTCCATATACGATAATCTAATCTAAGATGATTCTGGGCCTCTGGATTGGCTAATCCAACACCACTCTTCCTAATCTGACATCTAATAGACAACATCTGGACAAGACAACATAAAAACCACGGCCGGGAGAAAATCTGATTGACTTGTTTGGGATTGATAATCTTGTATGTACAGTAACTTTGTCCATGTAAGCGTGGGTTTATCCTCTTGTTTACCACAAAATAACAGAGGCATATGTTGTCTTTATTTTCAGACAACGACCAAATGGTGGTCTGGTTAGTAAACGTTTTTTTCTGTTTTTAAAGATTTATTTAAGGAAGACAAGTAGCAAAAGGCAGTGTCAGAAACAAACCTGCAGATGCTGCAGTAGGGCTCAAGCCTCCATATATGAAAACTCATATTATAGAATATTTGTGAAATAATTTGATCAAAATACTGAAAAAACTCGATAACCGTTAGCTCACCTGCTGGCACAATTTAATGAAAATATTTCACTAAACCCAAACAATATGATTTTGTTTGTACTTTCATGAATTTCTAATCTTTTTAAAATGCCACTTGGACAATTTACTGCTTCTGCTTGACATTTTGGAAGGGAATTATGAAACTGTAAATAATGAAATAGTTAATAAATAGTTAAAAGACACTCCTCATGTGCACCTCTTCTTTTGCCAGAGAGCATGTGTCTCCCTGCATTCACACCTATGCCTAAAAAGAAAAGAATAAGTACAGAGTCCATCCCTGCTGGTGTCAACACGTTCCTTTAAGTGTGTAATGGATCAAATCATGAATAATCAATTGAAAGTGTCACCTAGTCGGGGCAGCTCCCCTCATTTCCACTGCTCTTTTATTTTCTTCCGTCCACTCCGGAGGTGTGATGCGACCCCTGAGTGGATGCTCCCTGTCATTTTCGAGCTGCAGGAGACCTTCTCAGAGCATGGCAACAGACCCTGTAAAAATAGGATTGGCTTCTCTGAAGCAGACTCGACGCCGCAGATACAACACACACTTCACTCCATTGATTATGCGCCCGAACCCCTCGGAGCCCAGCTTTACAAGAGATTTCTTCCCCTCTTTGCCGTGCAGCTCCATTTTCACCCCTTCGCTCAGATTTGGAGCCATTTACCTCACGGCCGCATCAATATTTTAGCCCCTCCTGGATGTGGAGACTTCCCTTCTTTTTTTGTACATTTCTATTGTTTCTCCAGGACAATGAAATGTTAATGTTATTTGAGCATTAGGGACAAGCTGTAAACAGAGGCCGAAGACAATCATGGCAGCCATGTTGCAAAGATGAAGAAAGCTGAAGCCATCTGCATGCATGGGGGGAGCATCTCTTTGAGCAAAAAGCTCAAGACTTGAGTGTTTATTTGATTTGGACACCCGACTCAAAATGTGTTTTTTTATAGTCACAGAGACAACTGCAATTACAGCAAATTGTCATCTAACAGTGTTTGACTGGGATTAACAAGAGATCCCATAAAAAACACCAGTCAATCCTACTAAGTGTTGCCTGTGTAGCCTGATATTTCTTATTCCTCTGTCCACACAGCTCAAACATGTCAAAAGCCTTTTAAAAACTAATCTAAATATATTTGAAACAGTGTTATTTCTTATGATGAACACTAAAGTATGCACTGTAGTGTGCAGTCCTACTCACTAGTCCACTTGTCTTACCCCAGAAAAAAATAAAAATAGCTCATAGAAATGGGTTAGTTTAAAAATTACTTTAAATATTATTTTAAAATTCCGAATTAATTAATATGAATAGAAACATTCAAACAATATTGGAAAATAAAATTAGGTGAGAGAAAATGACATCTTCAGTAACAACAAATTAATTGTTTGGGGCATGAGTGAGAAAATAAATGAATGAATGGAATTTAATTCTTTTTTTAAAACCAATGACATGTTGCTTATTTACTGAGCTTTCTAAATTTTGTACTGTGAATATATTTCATACGTGAGATTGTTTTATTACATCCTTTTTCACATGTGGACCTGAGAGGTGCATAGTGTGCCGGTATGTGATGCTACCTTTCAGCGGCTGTCAATTACTCTCTGATAACACTGTGGGAGAAGTATAAAATGCAGGCGCCAGGGCAGAGGAGGCTGAGCAAACAAACACACTGAGGGGTGGGGAGAGAAAGGACAGATGTATTGAAAGCTGCTGAGTGATGTGACTGAGGGAGAAAGAACGAGGGATATGCAGCAGAGAGAGAGAAAGAGAGAGAGGGGTTTTTGAATTAAATTCAAATACTTTCATATGGGTGTTAACCAAAACAAGGCCACACTGTACTCTACATATGGAAATGTGACACACAAAAGGATGGCCATGAGAAAACCTACAGCATGAAGGCTTTTCTCTGAAATTATATTCACCATCAGTCGTTCAGCAGCGTATCTCTGATCCAAAATGTGATGGTTTAAAAACAACAAATCAAGCCCGATAAAAAACATCTTCTCATTAATGGCTTCTCACCACATCTATTTGGCCAAGATTTTAAAGAACTCAGATTATGGGCTATCCTGGATTATGCAAAGGACCCTGTGCACAAACACTTATCAGTTTCATTTCTTTGTCCTCCCAATGATATTCATGCCAAATCCCTCAGTGCTGTATCTTTGCTCACAGCTGGCAAGTGTAACTAAAGGATTATGCAAGCAGCTTCTACAAGCAAATAGATTTCTCCCTACTTCAGAGGAAGCTGCTAGTTATGCAGCGCCTATCTGTCCGCCAGGCACACACAAAAACAGGCCTCCGATTTTCTTTTTCTCCTTCTTTTTTTTCACTTATTTTAACAGTGCATTTCAAAGAGAGATGGAGAGGAAAGAGAAGAATGAGAAACAGTAGGGTAAACAAAACGAGCACCAAACCAGCAGCTCTAACACAGGTCTACTGTACTCTATGTACAGGCTCACCTATTCTGTATCAGCCAGATGAATGCAGAGGGGAGGCGGCTGCACACGTCTGCACCGCTGCATTCAGGTGTTTGTTTCAGAACAAAATGGCGGCTGAAGCAAGAGGGTGGCAGAACTTCATGGGAACTGGATTTGCATTAAACATGAAAGGACCACCACTTAAACCAATTGTCCTGCAAGGACGGACAAAGACTGAATATCCACTCAGTGTCCAGGACTGACGCCTCAAAGCGGCATGTGAGCTGCGGCTCCGACTACTTTCTGTCTGTAAAGGTTTCTATTCCCATATATGGTCCGCATCAAGTGTGTAGCCTATGACAGCGCTTTCCCATCCTCTGCGTGGCCTTGTTGCTGTCCCTGAGGGAAATGTGTATTAATTAGCATTGATCTGGAGCAAGAAAACACAGAGCAGATTGGGACAGGACCAAGGCCATCACAGATACAGGAGCGCACTTCAAATACAGCACAGAATACATTTGCATTTTACATTTTCAGGTTTTTATGCCATATCACAAATACACAGTTTCCAAATGAATGGAAAAATAATGTTATTAAACTTCTGAAATACTTAAAATATTCTAGTTTCAATTTGATACCGATAAGTAGATTTAACCCCTGTCCATAACATTACAAAAAAGCTACTAGACGGATGGCACAGGATGCAGTATGGATCAGGGAAGAACTTTAGCGAACTGATTTCTGTGTGTGCAGTTTAGTGCAACCTCATTGAATTTATGGGGACTATTGGTGAAGGTATGTGCTCTGCTGAGTGCCATTCTAGTTTGAATCTGTTTTGATATCTAACTTTTGCTTTCTTTCTCAGATATTCTCAGTCCTCTGTTTCAAATATATTCAGGGTCACTGCTAATAGGCTCTTTCATCTTTATCCTTTTTACCATTTTCATTCTGCAATAATGTCAACACTAGGCTCCAAACATCTTGCTGTGTCCACAAAAGTGGATCATCATTGGAGAGACAGTGAGAGATGGAAATATATCATTACAATTCAAAAATTGGGAGGGGTCCACTAAACATCTTTGTATGCGCAGGAAACTCAATTTAGAATTATTCTACCCTTCCTCTCATCTCTCTCCCTCTCTCTGTCTCTTTATCAGCCAGGAGGCCTCATTTAAAAATCGGTTCTTCCACACTCACATTTTGTGCTTACGATCAAATCCCTGCAAAAGTTGTGACACAGCGGTTTTACATTGATTATTTCCAAACTTCCGCAATTCAGTTTAATTAGAAGTTCAACAGATTTCTGATCTGATAAACTCTGTGACTTGTGAAATGATCATGTGCTCAAACATGTTACACATCCGGTACTAAAGACTGTTCAACTCTTCCTCATTATGCACATTACATTTGTTAATTTAGATTCTACTCGAGCAGACATAAGCATCACACATTATTACTATGTAATAATCAGCCTAATACTGGAGATGGTTTGGTGCAAAATATTTTAATATGTCACATTTGACTTGGGACTATTATATTGACCAAACAATAATCTAGTAATTGTAGAGATAATACATTTAACATTAAATATATGTTACTTCCACTTGATAACCTCTTGAAGCAACATTGGATCATGGGAGTTGTTGTCTTCACCATTAAGATGGATGTCAGTACAGAACTCAACAACATATATAGCAAAGGTCTAATTGTTTTTAGACATTGTAATGAATGAAGAATCGCTGCCTATCTTTCAAACAATATAAACATTGTGCAAGGCTCATTTGTGGTACACATAAAGGTCTGTTGTGCTTTTGGATTTGTCTGGTTGATGAAACTTCTTTATTCTATCTCAACCAAATGCAGAAAAGTCAGAGAACAATCTCCTCAACAATATATTTCCATTGTTAAGAAGAGACAGAGGAAGGAAGAGAGAGAAAAGGAGAGTTTGGCTTGGAAAACCAGACAGAATTACACTTGCCCTATAGGAGGCCGAGGGAACCTGACCACGTTGCTATGGAAACTCAAGTACAGCAGAAAGTAACAGGAAAATCAATTCAGATTGAGCTTATCTCTCCCTCTCCCTCTCCTTCTCATTTCACCAGGGCTACAAAGCACATTTCCACTCTCAACCACAATTTAACTATTGCCGGGCTGATGCAGCACTAATCAGAACAAACGCCATGATTTTTCTTTTCATTTGCTTTAAATGACAAACGTAGATTATACTAACCAGAATAATAGGTCTACAAAACCCCAACTCTGAAACCCCATGAAAGAAAGATGCGGGCGTGAATGCGTTACGACACAAACACAAATCACCCTCTGTCTCAGCACACACTATTCATTCTTGCTCTTTCTTTCCTATCTCTCCATCCTCTCCTCACTCGCTCCCTCAGAGCTGCGACCGCAGCTGTGTGCAGGTGATAAGCGTGTGCAGCGATGGGCGCTCTCCTCTGATTGGCTTGCTCAACTCCTACGCTGATGTGAAGATTGCAGGCTGTGTCTGTCAAAAGGCCAATCATTTTGCGGTCGTCACCTTGTGACGTCACAACCGCGCATGACAGCTTGACTGGCCGCTTCATTCCCCCTTTAACGTGTCTTCATGACGCATTCCACTAACGTTTAAGAATCAATCATGGACGGGATGGGCTATGTTGAAACATATAGAATACGCTGGTTTTGAGTGCACACACTCACATGAACTCACAGTGCTGATCATTTACCAGACAGTGAGGTTTGGACAGGAGCTGACTGTCGCCCATCCAGCCTGATTGTTTCCACCACAGCCACTTAGCAGCAGCCTGCAGGGAGTTTGGGTGTTGTTTGGATCTTAGTTGTTGGCTGTACAATGGCAAGGTGAGGTCAAAGACAGGCTCCAAGTGTACTCAGCTTGCATGTGTGTGTGTGTGTTTGCCTGTGTGTATGTGTGTGTGTGTCTCTGAGTGCGTTCTCAAGGCTCACGTCAAAGAAGAGGCAAGAGGAGAGAAAACAAGCCTTGAAGAAAAATAATGATGCTTGATGCCTCATACATCAAGAAAAAGATTGAGGGTCACCTTGCAGTGAAGTCAGCTGGTCATTAGCTACTGAGGGATTCAGTCTGCAGAACGCTTTGTTGAAATCACAGGAGGAGTCGACTGAAACTGATATGATGCAGTAAGGAGGTGCAGTTATTTGGTATTTTTGATGATTTTATATGTAAGTATGTTTACATTTACTCAGTTATATATCAAATACAAACATACATACACTTAGCCCCAGGGTTTTGGGTACAGACGTTTTGAAGTAAAAATTCAACCTGTAGACTTCAAAGGCAATCGTTAATACAAATGAATATCATTGTCATGTATGTGTTGCTTTAACACTTGATGGTGGGGGGGCCTAACGCTTGGTGCCTGCAGCTTGTTTGCCTGCAGCGTTGATTGAAAGTTGCGCTTTTCTATACTGCTACTGCACACAATGAAAGCAAAGCAAAGCAATGGAACCACAATGCAGTTTGGCAATCATTATCCCTTTTCCTTCCCTGACATTCAGTGAATTAGAATCTGCCTGTGGACTCATTAATTAAATTGACTATGTGAAAAACATAGAAAAGATGAGACGTTTCCCGAGTGCCTGTCTTCAGTGCCTCTCATTTGCGTCCCTACAGGTTGAAACTCAAACTGATGGAGTTCACTATCATCAAGAAAACAATCAGCTCCAAAACAACACAAACACAAACTTTAAATAAGCATAAAACACAAGAGAAAGTTTTATCAAGTAAAGCTGGTCTGAACAAATTGGAAAATGTCTGACATCAGAGCAAAAAGGATCAACATTAGCAGAGCATTTGAATTATGGAGGTTCCTTCATTTGGTTTTGGGGATTGAAATCGACCTTGATACGATACAATATTATGCTTATGAATATTCTTCAAAATGAAGTCATGTATAGCCAAACACAAAAATCTGTTGATGTAAAGTTCCAAAAAAAACCTCACTCTATAGATCCATATATTGTTTTGTGGTAAAAGCACTCAATTAGATCTCTGCTCCTGACTCCTCTTGTCTGGCAGGTGCCCTAAAACCATGATCATGTCTAATCAGGGATACGAATACTCAGCGTGGGGCCACGGGCACCAAGGCTCTGTGTGAAAGTTTAAAGAAGCTCAATGTGATTTACTGTATTTTTCCAGATTAACCACCCTGGGAGCAGAATAAGACCACGTATTAATCCTTGATTAGATGGAGAATAGGTCAGCTGAGTGATTTGAGTTATTAAGTGCCTTTTTTCTCTAATCAGTCGCATTTAAGATGGGATCAGACACTGTTGTATCATGGGGTGTGACTGTGCCAGCAGTGTGTCTCCATTTCCCCCAGCACTTGAGCTATGAACATATGGGCAGGTTCCTCTGTGAACCGTGCCACCTGTCACTAACACATGCACTCATACAGGAGACGCAGGGAGTTTGCAACGACACAGCCATCGTCCCACATCCAGGAGAGTTTATAAACAGAAATTAATTGCTTGTTCCGGCTGTAATTAGCTCACGCCATGCTTATTACTAATCTGTGTCTTGGCAAGACGCCAGGCAAGTTCTGGCCCGGCTCCAGTCCATTTTCAACACTGTGTTGTTCAACAGTAATCCATAAGCTCTGGCAGGATGGACCAGTTCCACCAACCGAGCCTCACTCAACTATACACAAATAATTCCAACTTTTCTATAAACAAATCTCCATTCACCTATTACTGTATTTCACTGTCTATAAAGGTATACTGCTGGAATGTTTTGATTCCATAGAAAACTACATTGGCACTCAGAGAGCACTTAGCTCTGCCAAGGCCAAACAGTCCAGAAAACTACATTAAAATTCACTAGATTCCGTTTTTTATTTGGATCTGCACCAAATGGCACAAACTCATATTTATCAGTCCACTAACCATGCCTGAATTTTTTTCATCAAGTTCAAGGAAACATTTTATGAGAAATTAATGAAAATATTGAAAAACGTTCTTTTTCACAATGTTGAAGAAAGCTGAATTTTTTTTTTCTTAATCCAGATCCTTACCAATTTTCATGTGATCTATACTGACCAGTGAGACCACACCCCAAGTTTTTGAGGTAATCCGTCAAGTAGTTTTTGCGACAGACAAACGAATAGAGGAGAAAACATAACCTCCTGTTTAGCTGGAGGTAAAAATCTACACAATATGGTTAAACTAAATATAGCCTTAATATTGTAACATTTGTTTGATAGGATTTCATATGCGTGACGACACTAGGATCCATGAAATGTAAAAAACTAGGCCATT
The DNA here is from genome assembly GCF_963576545.1 of Limanda limanda. Classification (NCBI taxonomy): domain Eukaryota; kingdom Metazoa; phylum Chordata; class Actinopteri; order Pleuronectiformes; family Pleuronectidae; genus Limanda; species Limanda limanda. The sequence goes on along the minus strand of NC_083641.1, from coordinate 15,822,925 downwards.
GCGGTGTAATGACAACACACTCGACCAAAGCGCTGCTTATTTACGCTTCTGTCTTCCATCCAAGTTGAAAACAAAGGGGCTTCCCCATCACAGAACGCCAAATTGCCTATTAAAGATGAGAGCATGTTCAGTCTCCCAGTGCGCCCAGCCATCACCACCCTCATCATTCCCTGCCTAAACAGCCTAATGGCTGCCATATTGCCACAGTTTATTAGTAAACACTGATGGAAGGGTGCCCGCCTCAACAGTTGTTGATTTTGTCTATCCGTATGGAGTATCAGCTGGTAATCACAGCCGCAGTGCCAACATGTTGTCTGCTGCTCAGTCTCCCGTCACTAAATAGATTGCTTTATTGTTTTATGTCCATAGTGATTAGGATGTCAGTAGATGGCTTAATATAGCACATAAACATAAAACATAAAGCACATTTGAGAGCAGAGAACAGCCTTTCTGCTTGTATTCCTCCTCTCCTCTGCTTTTCTGGATGTATTAAAAAAGAGAATGTAAAAGTGAGGAGGAGTTCTAATTTACATTGTTTTTTTGGCACAAATTACGAGTCTGTGTCTGAGCCTGAGCTTGAGAAGGACACTCTGAAGATGACCTTAGTTTTAAGATGCTTTTGGGAAGCCCAGTCCAAGATCGATATCCCTCCATCTCTGTCTCAGTAGCCTTTCTATCGATCCTTATCAAATATGTATCACGTCCTCAAGCCTTCACCGCAGCTAAGATGGAGACTTCAAACAGACACGGCTCAAACAGAAAGTCAGAGGAGCTGCCTGGCTTTCTTCTTTTCGAAATGGCAATCCTCATAGATGTGGGAAGATGTGAAACAAATGTAAAAAGACTAAAACTGAGAGCTGCACCATCCCGAGAAGTCACAATCTGATATGAGAGCTTTAAAATAGAGAAAAAGAAATGTAATCACTGCTATTTAAAAAGCTGTGACATCAAAGCTTTCAGAATAACACCAAATGAATGCTGTCCTAAAGCGCGCTCAAGACAGTGGGTTAAGTCTTGTACAAAGGCAACAGTGAGACATGCACACAATGCATAAAGAAAACACAACCCCCCTTCACACACAACTATCTCTGCTCTAGCCTCCCTTCTTACTAAAAGGGTCGTGTCTCATCCTCTTCCAATTCCCCAAACTCCCCTTCACACAGCACTTGTATGTTGCAAATGCACAAAATGCATCCTTCAGCTCATGTTCCCATAATTCTCTGTGGCAGCAGCGTGATTAATGCACACAACTATTGATTTTTTTTTTCTTTGCTCTTTTTTTTTATATTTCTTTCACGATGCCACTCCCCCATAACCCGGCCTCAACCCCAAATACTTCCTACTTGACAGCATCACATGTTGCCCACTGTCACTCACACGTGTATATATATATACTGTACTAAGACTGCGACACACAACACAGTAACACATCTTTATACAAACGCACATGATGGTGCAAACAATAAATACCCCCATTTCCCTGCATGCTTCCAGGCAGCTGTGTGCGAGTGGACTGGGAAAAGGGGTGCAGTGAAAGACAAGGGTCAGCATTTCACTAACTGCTGATGTGTGTGGGAGGAGGGGGGGAGCAAAATGATAGGCTGTGTTGTTTTCTGCAGGATGGGTGGAGTAGCATGCAACGCAAAAAAAAAAAACACACATCCATGCATCCACAAACTGTATGGCATATTTGCATGCATGCAAACATGTACATGTTAATACCTAGAACTTCCTCTGAAGTGATATGCGGTTGCATGCAGGGATCATGAACGACTGTTTGAGCCGTGACCTACTTGCCAGCCCCCTAACAACAAGATCAACAAACCGTGTTTGGTGAGAAAGACAGACAGAAATCTGGAGAGAGATGCAGAATGAGACGCGGGAGGAAAGGGGAAGGAGGGAGGACAGTAGGAAAGAAAAGAAAAGACAAAAGAGAGAAGACAGAGGGAGACTGTGTGTCTAATGCAATGCAGTCCCTTGTTTACCAAAGAAAAAGTCTCGCCCACTCTCCTCCTCTCTACCTCTCAAATCCCCTCCGTTTTATTCTCTTCTTTCTCCAACTCTCTCTCCTCTAATCTTCCCTCTCCTCATTTCTTTGCATCTTTCTTCCCCCCCGAGCTCATTTCTACCGCCATGCCCTCTTTTCAAGGTTGGTCTGACTTTGGGTGTGTTGAATTTACAGCCCCCATCTCCGCCTGCCGCTCGGTGCCCTCACTGTCAATCTCGGTGAAAAATGAAGGTGGTGGCACATCAGTGGCATGATAAATTCCTGCTGAGCATTGATCCTGTACACCAAACACCTACAGTAGCCCCTTTGAAGACGCTCTTAACATTCCCACGACTGAGGTGGTGGCTGGTAAAGACTGTGATTCTATTAGCAAGCAAACTGTTTAATTAGCCTCTATAAGCACTCACAAGAACCCATGAGAGAAGAGTGAGCAGAATGCAAGCGTGCCGAGGCACTTTCATCGTTTAAATGCTAAACGCACAGTTGGAAGGAAGTTGACGTGAATGTGACTGAAAGATGTAACTGGAGATGGTTTCACTGATACTGTGAGTGTTGGATGGACTTATTTGCATAAACCAAATAAAAAAGACAGCATTTTCCACGCAGTAGGAAATTGACTGGGGCACTGTGCCAAGGAGGTTATGCAATGAGAGGTGGAAAGAAGAGAAAAGAGGAGAAGGAGATATGAAAGGAAACATAAGTGAGCATAAAAGAGGAGAAACTTAGATTCTGTATTGTCTTTAATATAAGTCTAATACTGTTGTAATACTGTAATCTGATACTGTTGTTAAAAACAAATACGACAAAACATATCCCATCTACCATCAAGTATTTCCTTTTTTTGGCTCAACAAAAAACTAGGGCTGCAACTAAAGATTATAATCCCTATCAATTATCAAAACAATTAAAAATTTGTTGTCTATAAAATATCAACAAAAAAAAGGATTATGAGTAATAGAACAATTTGAATCGGTAGAGTAATGTTTTCAAATGTATACCTATACCTATATAAGTAGTATTATTACATCATCCAATTATTATTATTGGATAATCAAAATAATTGGCAATTCGTTTTCTGTGGATTGACTGATCAGTTTATTGATTTGCTATTGCAGATCTGAAAAGAACAAATTAAATACCTGGCAAATCAAATATGCATACAACAATACTAACATAAATATCCTGAATAGTGATGAAGCCTGTATAGTAAATATTGATAAAATGTATATTGTCTCATATCATAATAATAACAATGATTATATGTTACAATATATGGACTCCTCTCTCTCCACTGGCCTCACACTGAGTCTGAGTCTAATGACAGAATAAAGCTCCTCATCCTCCATCTCGGGTCAAATCTCCAGCCTGGAGAGATGAGAGGCCAGCATGTTTGTTCCAAGGAGGAAAACCTATCTCTCCAAGAGAGAGGAAACCTCTCTACAGCATTCCTCTTTTTTCCTCAGTTTTATTCTATTCATTGTACCTCAGCTCTCCTCACCTTTGCCCTCTCTTCCCTGTCCTTCTACAGTCTGTCCATCTGACCTGCACTTCCTTATCTGTAGCTGTGTCATGACTCCTTCTGGATGAGTTGGTTACATTAGCCTAGGTACAGTTTGGGTCTTTTCTTTTTTTCGTGAAAGCTATAATTTATGTATTTAATATAATTTTCTGTGGATTGTTTGCGAAAGCACTAATCAGAAATGCCTAGACGAATTATGCCCTAAACATGTATTTTACTGTTAACTGTATATATATTATATAAAGATGTGAATAATCCTCAGTTCTGAGTAATGTGTTTAATTATGACTATATCTCACCCTGTATTAAGTTTAACATAACCAAACTGTGGTTAGTAACATTAAACATCTTGTACTTTATGCCTACATGATAAACAGGATCATTGAGCTTCTGCTACAGTCACAAAATCGAATCTGTGTTATTCGCATAATCCATTTCAAAATTATATTGGATGCTAATGTTGACACATGCATAAAAAGCTGAGAAAGACGCTGTGGGTATCATTTGTTACAGGGATGGTGTTGACTCTACGCTAACGCTTCTATATCTGTAAAACATGTGAAAAGTCAACAAGTACTTTCTGTGTGTAGAAGAAGAATCCAATTGTACAAGCTAGGTGCAGATGAAAGTATTCAGCACCTTATTCTGCTCCATGTGATGGAGCAGAATTAACACAGAGCATTGGGGGGAAATCTTATGGCGAGCAGGCACTGAATTTTATCCTTTAATTGCCTCAAATACATGCATGCTTCTTAAGGCGAGCACAAGGTCTCGGTGACAACACGTTGTTTGCAGCTCATTCACTGGTTCGGCTGAAGCTCTTGTCTGCATCCAAGGCTGCCCAGCTCATTACGCTCACTGGCATCATGAATGATGAGGGGCAAAAGATAACTGGGAAAAAACACAAAAAACACACCATCCCAGCTCCGTCCCCTTTTCAAGACCATGGCAACTTCACATGCAAACACGGGAGCATGTAAAAAAACAAAAACACTCCATAGACATAAACATGTGCACACTCAAAAAACAAAAGGTGCATGTGATAACACTGATGCCTTGAATCAAAGGTTCACCATATAAAATCCTGGTAGCAACACAGATGGACACAGCTCCGCTACTCATCTCCGCCCCCTCTCTACTTTCGCGCTTTCTCTTTTTTATTTTATTGGCTCTTTCATCTCTCTATTAGCTCTGTCAATTGTTTATCAAAAGCAGCGCGGAGGAGATCGGAGCCGGGCATTTCAAAGCTCATGCTGTGAGACCCATTTTAAAATTCATGACGGGTTAATGGTATGTTAGTGGCAACATTAGGACCCAGCGAGCTGGCGTGGCGCTCATTCACATTGAAAGCAGACCGCTTCAAATGACTACTAAGCAGTCCTCGTTCGGAGAGGTAATTCATATTGTAATTAACTTTTCAATCACAGCTGATTAATTAGGACAGGCCCCAGTCTGTAATTATGCATCTATTTTTGACCCACATGAGAATCGCTAGATATTCAAAGATTCTGCAGCTCTGATTTCAGCCACTTTCCTCTCAACATGCAACTTACTGATATTTGAAAACACATTAACACAGGGAAATATTTAAGTCATACTCAGTTGTAGCTGCCTTTAGTCAGGTATTCAGTTTAGGTTTCTTAAATACATTTTGAATGAATTTTAACTTTAAAATGCTTTCTGTTAATTAAGATGAAAATAATTGAGTCTAAAGCGACTTGTCTTACATTTCCATAGGGGAACTATTAATTTGCATGTTGCTCTGAGTTTATATTGTTTGCGAGACCCTATGCAAGCAAATCCCTGTTTAAATTCAAGAAGGTACGGATTAACCGAAGATTTGAAAAGTTTGGAGGTTTCTTTTTCATTCATATATGTGAATTTGAATTCTTGTTGCTGAATTAGATAAACTACATTTTCTGATGAGAGTTTGGTTGATTAGTAACTCTATTGGAATGATCTGTATTTATTAGCCTTATTTCATGTTTTCATATTTTCTTTTTTTTGTCCTGATGGTATTTTGAAGGCATGTTTAATGTAAATACACACCCAAAAAAAATGAATGCTGTGTTCTAGTGTTTCAACTGGAGGAGAGCTACACAAGCCGTGGTCAAAGGTTTTATTTGTTTTAGAAAATCTAATTGAGAGACATCACCAACCTGAATTTTTTACCACGAACAACATCATCTTGGTTATTTGTTTTCGCTGTGAGAGAAAAAATCTCGAGCCCCAAATGTTCCTCCTCATATTCTGATGCACAACACAAAGGCAGGGAAATGCGGTTGATGGTACCTTTCCCAACAAAGACCTGAGATTAATAATTCAGTGTGGCTGTGGGATAGCTATATTTTGTGTCCACAGAGACCAAGTCCTCTTTCATTAAAAACTGGGGAAAAAAAAGAGAACAGAGAACAGGGTCTGGAGAAGGAGTCGGAGAACAAGGCTGGGTCAAACTGCACCCGGTAGCCGTTGTCAGGCCCTGTCCGTATCCTTGTGGTCTCTCCTGATTTCCTGCTCATGCAAAAACATGCGAGTGCAAACACACTCACGCGCACATCCTTCTAGCCCGCGCTCCTAGAGTAAACATACCCTCTCCATAACAGTGCGAAGTGAATCCGCTCATGCATCAGAATCTACCATCAAATATTTATCATGGAGCAGCAGTGATTTTGACCGTGTGCTCATGCTTTTGACAGCACTCGCCTGCTGCAATACTTATTGGAGTAAACACGGACAATCCAATATCGTTGTTCTTTTGAACGCTTGCGAAAGAACTCTGAAGAACACAGAGCATACGGTACAATCCATCAAAGACTCACTGCATATTGTATAGGCTGTCAGACCTGCTAGATGAAAAGGATGGACGTCATCGCAGACAAGACAATAAGAGCCGATTTAAGAAATGACTGGCAATGACTGGTTTTTCAATATTAAAGGAAAACACATATTTATTTAAAATAAATTCTCCTTTTATGAAAATCTGGTTTTGAAAACACACACACCCATATCTTTTTATTTTACTGCATCACTTAGATTTTGACTAACTTGACCAACATTATGATAAAGACGTAGGGGAAATATGTTTTAGCATTTGATCCTCATAATGTGTGATTTGTTTTCAGCCTCAAATGAAATAAACATCATCTCTGAGTGGTGTCTACATGATTCATTCCATTTCATTTACAGAATGTAATCATATCTGCATGCTGCGTATTTGCCCGCTCCCCGTGACATTAAGCAGCGTCTTCAACCAGCCGCTCGCAGCGAGTAACTTGAGTAACCTGGAGTAAATAAGTCGCTGGCATGGATCAGAAGACAGATCTTCACGCTTGAGCAGGCGCATTTAAAATGCCACCAAAACACCGTCCCAGATTCTGCCCTCAGTCAAATGACATCAAGTGCTCACTTACAAGTCCCTGAACGCCCCAGTATGAAGCTAAATCAGCCAGCGGGCAGTACATGGAGCAATCAAAGAGATAAGCATCCCATTTAACTTGAGTAAAAATCCAGCCCCCAGAACGTTTGGGCGTCTTGCGTTATCATGCTATAACGCTGGATTCAGACAAGGAGGGTAACTAGGTCAATGATGCTACGTAAACTGTTCCACTTTACCCCTTGCTGGACTGAAAATGGAGTCGGCTGAGGTGGAGTGCGTACAGGAGAGAGAAAGAGAGAGAGTGGCTCCGTGATTCAACGTGACAGTCATCAACATCCTTTGGCTATAGTGAGAGGACAGGGCTGCACGGATGAGCCGCAGAGCCCCAGTAATGGCAGCCGACGACAGCAAACAGGTAAGAAGATGACTCACAGCAAAACAGAACAAAGTGTCCAAAGAGCAGTGAGCAGAGCCGAGCAGGGAGGGGGCTTCGATAAACAGACAAAAGAAAGGAACACACCTCTCACTCATCTCACAACGCCTCACTCTGTGCTCTTTAATCACTAAAATACAGCACCTCGTACAAAGTTCCAAATATATCGGCCATTTGAACATTAACGAACATTTAATTGGTTGTGTCACTTGGTTACAGATTTAGCAGTAAATATTCCCAGTTCTACTGAAGACAAATGTTTAAATCGTCTTACCTGAGTTGAGTGAAACTGTGTCTTTCTCCCATGATACAACAGTGACGTAGGCCTCGACAGAAGCAGGGATAATGCACTTGAAGACGGCTACACTGCCTCTCATAGCCTTCTGGTCAGCCACTCTGACCGTGTAGGGTTCCCGTGATACTGTAGAGCAGGAAAAAGCATAAACAGGTGATTTGTATTATTCAAAATAAATATATTGTGTTATATATATATAAGTTTGTTTCTCCCTCTTTATTTTGGGGAGATTTGGTCCAATGGAACAAAGTCAAGTAGGAAAACTTGCCCTTGAGCTCATATCTATAAATCGATTCTGCAAGTGAATCTGCAGAAAATGTAGGTGAGGGATACGATTTTGGTGCCGGAAGCCTTCTGGTTTCTGTTCCTAGTTTGACCAATCAGGTTTGAGCAGTCTGTAGTCACCCACACAGGTAAACAGTCAGGGTGGAGAGCAAAAGATGTGGAACACATTGACCGAAATGCTTCGGCTATCCAGTGTTAATTGATCAGCATTCATATACAGATGGCTGTGAATATAGATTAGCTAAAATATGATCTGGACCTAAAACACCTTTCCACTCATGTGATAACAAGTCAAACTGTAAATGTTGTACGGGAATTAGAAGATGGAGGCTTGGCTCAGATATCCGCTGTCTACACCGTTAAGCCCTAAAATATTGGCCGTGGCCACCGGAGGCTATTTGTTGTAAGACGTCAGCTCATGGACTCAGAGATTGCCCTTGAGCAAACAGGATCTTTACCTGAGCCAAGGGGCAAGGTCTTTTTCCTCATTCTTTATCAACATTTCAAAATTTTCTTTCAACGGTATCTTTAGCAAGACTCTAAATACTCTAATACCCACGAGGGATGGCAGCATTGCTATTGATTGAGAGTCAGAGGCATAAGTCAAAGTGGTTAGTTTAGCCATTCTTGTTGAATGCACTTATTGTAAGTAGCTTTGGATAAAAGCGTCAGCTAAATGATATGTAATGTGATGTAATTCTTTCCAATCACTGCTGTGCTTTTGCACTTTGCCTAGGATACATAGTTTAATATGATTTTGGAAAAAAGATATGAATTAATTTGTAAGACTTCCATATCTTCTTCTACAGTTCATATAAATATTTTCCTCTGGCTCTTACCACAGCTAATACTTCTACACCTGTTATTTCTCTCAGCACTACCTGCCGACTTAAGCTTCCCTCTGTAGACTCACCAGCTTTGATGTGGACATCCTGACTCCTGATCTTGCCAGAAGGGTTCTCGGCAGTGCAGTAGTACGTGTTGTCGTGGATCAGCTTGCTGAAACTGGACGGCAGGAAGTTGAAGATCTGGAGGGTTCCGTTAGGGTGCACGTGGCGGATGCCCGGGACATCGTAGATCTCCTCGCCGGTCGCCAGATACCAGCGCAGCGAGGCAGGCAGGGCACCACCAGCAGGACAGGGCACTGCGGTCCCCGTAGTGCTGGCAAATACTACCTCTTGCAGAGATGCATTGACAAAGTATAAGCTGGAATGTAGGTCCTCACTGAAAACTGCAAGAGAGACAAGACAAGATGTTTGCTTTTAGAACCATATATTTACACTTTATTCTGGGTTCCTGTGGTTATGAATTTGTTTGTTGGATGATGTTTTAACTCTGATTTCCTGTTGAAGTGTTGACGCAACACCTCAAATGTTCTGTCCCCTCATCTGTTTACTATTTTAGAACAGAAATGTGGCAAAATGTTGTAAAGCAAAGAAAGCATACTTTAGTATTCCTCAAAGATCATTTACTGTAAGCGTTTCTATTCGTGTTACATGATCAGTCGTTTTGGATTCAGCTCTTTGGTGCTATCCCTGGGACTTTGGGAACATTAAATTAACATAAACTACTATCAATTATGAAATAAGGTCAGCTGCCTTGATCATATTCACATCACAGTAAAGAGAATGATGTTGAATACAGTTTGTGCGGGCTCATTCTCTGGAGGAAGAGGCGAGGGTAATAAATGTCAATGTTGGACCAATTAGCTTCAAAGCAATACACAGCTGTTTAATTTGTAAGTGAAGAAGCCAACAGAGGTTTGTTTCCAATCTGAGGTTTATGTTTTTGTGTTACGGGCAAAAATAACTGTATATGCAGTATTTGTGTATCTCAGACGGGTGACGAGCCCAGAGGCTCTGCACTAAATGGCTAACAGTGGCACTAGGCAGCTGGCTTCGACCCTCCCTGGGGAGAAAACATTTTAGCACTTCATAAATTCCTAACAAGGTTTCAAATTGCAGACAATTCAACGCTTTCCTCTGCTCCAGCAGCTCTCAACCAGCAATGACACACTCCGGTGACCTGCTCATGTACATCCATGTTTGTCGGTAGAAATTAGGACCACTCATTCAAAAATGATATTAGCACACTGAAGATCCATACTGCAGCAATTTTTCTCTTACAATCATTTGTTGACATATTGGAGAGATGGTCATTGGCAACCTTTCTGAATTGCAAACAACTCTTCATTCGATGCGTGTTGCAGTCACCGGCAGATACAACGTCATAATGTGGACTGTGTGAGGGGGAAAAGCCCAAGTGATATCAGACCACATGCATTGCGATGGGACATTTTTGGAGGTAAATGTCCCTAACATTTAGACGACTGGGTAGACATCATAGACTGTGGAAGACATGGAGGCAGGAGGTGGGACCCAACATGTAAATTCCATTGCAGATATCCATTGTTTTGTTTACAGTACATCAACACCGGCGCCGTCCCTTATTGCCAAAAGCTCTCGAATCTTGTTTTCCCTACAAGTTGACATCTTCTTTGGTTTCTTACCACCTCTTTTCATTTGGAGATATTTGTATTTCAGTTATGAGCCTGTCGTGTGAAATGGAAATGTCATCTTCGTGCCCCCTCGCTGTGACATTCCAGACATTTTACTGCCGTATCCTCACATGGGCTCACTCCGACTCCGTTCTCACATACAGGAAAAATATGTTTTATTAACATGTCTGGACTTGAGTGCATGTTTGAAAGCATCATATGAAGGATTCATATTGTTTTCTTTAGGATTATCAGGTATTACTGTGCGCCACAGGTTTTAAAGTAGCAGCCATCCACACATGACATGATAGAATTCAGGAGATGATCCAATAAATAAGACCAATGATGATAACACCAGTGAGGCTATAACATGGAAACATTAATGTATTTATATATTGCAGTATCAATTATTCTAAGTTCAGACTGTAGGGCAAAAGGTTATTTTTCTTTCAACGTCCGAATTTCCCAGTCTGACCAGTCCTGATGGTCAGGGGAGGCTGTGAGAACATGGACCATGAACTAATAATCCTACTGTTTTTTACGAATCTAAGATAAGATTATTCATTAGTTATAAAAATGCGCTCTACCATATAATGTCATCTGAGTTACTACTGTAACATTTAGATAATAAATATGTATAATATATAAAGGATTCCTATAGCATATGAGCTATCATCATTAAGGCTAACGTTTGCTAGTTTAGCCTTTAGCCTGAACATTTAAGCTAGCTTAAATGTTTTAACTAGCTTAAATGTTAAGCTGTTGTTGTTGCTTAAAATCATACTGAAATGGTATTTGTGTTTGTGCCTTAACCAGCTAACAAGTTATACTCATATGATAATCAGGCTAACATGTAAAAACATTGTGTAGCAGTCCTAAAGTTAAAGAGACCAACACACACCTGCAGCTGATTTTAGCTAGCTTGCTTGCAATCCCTGTAATGGCTAACATTTAGCATTGCAGCGCCACACCTTACTCATTAAAAATATGTTAAAGCCGCTGTTATTGACCTACAATAACTCAGTTTGTAGTGAATAGACCTGCTTATAACTAACTACACTTTGGGATGTAAATGTTAAAACACATGTAACTTTGACTTGTCAGGGAATGAGGTAAGAAGCTCACCATCAGCATTACAGACTGAATCCATCCACAATCACCTGCCTTCGCCCTCTGTCTCTTTATAAATGCACATTTTATCTATGAATGATCACATTAAAACTCACTGCAGTAAAGTTCTGTTTGTTTCATAAAGGTTCAGTGTGTAAGATTTAGGTGACAGGGATCTACTGGCTGAAATTAAATATAAAATAATCCTAGTGATGTTTTCACTGGTGTGTTTAATCTAAATTGTACAAATTGTTTTCTTTACCCTAGAAAGGTCTGTTTATTTTCAAATACTTTATATTTTCATCAGTCCAAACTGGACAAACTAAACGCCTTTTGAGTTTTTACTCAAATTTTAAATAATTCTGTTGTTGCTTAAAATCATACTCAAAACAAAAAAATTATTATTGACAAAGAATTCTTCCACCTATATTTTAAAAAATTATCACAACTGTTTCCCAATGAAATAGCTAATTTGACCAAACTCCTCATGTAAAGGAGAAAATAAATATATACTGTGCTTTATCTTTGTCAATCAAGGCAAATTTTGTACATTTCATAATGAAGTCTAGATTTTTCTGTTGTTGTAAAGAGGAACTTTGGTATACACTCATATACAGCCTCTTACATTGGAAAAAAAGTTTTCAGCAATATTGAATCCTTTAAAATGGGATCAGATAGTGTGCTGGGCTCTCAGTGGGTCTGTGGCACTGGCCAAGATGAAAATAATACATCAAAGTCATATTACATTGTGATTCATTCTCTGTTTTCCAACTGGCACAGGGAGTATCAATCTTCTCAGTGCTCTGTTGATAATACAGACTGGAGCCAAAGGTGGCTCCTGTCTGCAGTAACCCCACCTGTTCATGGACGGTGCTCAAGGTTAGTGACATGGAGATGATACAGACACATTTGTACAAATAAAAAATAGTTCTTATAGTTCCTTCTTTAAAAAAAATGCAATTATAGACTGGCCCACATCAGAGATTTCAGGAAATAAAATTTGTGCACTTAGTTAATTGATACTTATTTGTTTATTGATATGTTACAGAGCTACAATAGTAACGGGCTGGAGAGACATTGATCAGAGAAGTGCGTGGTTACTTGGAAAGCTTAGATTCTGTGCAAGCATCGGAGAAATTGGATTAGGATTTATGTCATGGCTGTTTTGATATTCGTCTATTTCACATATGGAAGGTATGTGAGAGCAACTCAATTTAGACCGGCTGAGTGATAGTGTGATTGATTTAATAAAAAAAAAGGAACGGACTCTGGTGGAAGGGTGCATATCATTGTGCCCTACTCGTTTCCTAATTGACTAAACTCTGAAGACAGACCACATATATTCCAGTGGTGCAGGTACGTTGCCCTCTCAGACCTCGCAAAGAGCCCCAAGTCATGCCCCAACAAATGGCCTCGGGGCCCGACCATTTACTACATTGCCCGAGAGGAAATCGGTAATTGGCATAATTTTTCATGAGCTCAAGCGTAAAGGTGAAATAAATGACACTGTTCAATAATGCATTATATGCATCTATAATTGACTATGAATATTTCACTGGCTGGATATCTTCAGGGAGAAGGGTTGAGGGAAAGAAGCTGTTTCATTTAAAGCATTTATGTTTAGGGATCAGCAAACAAGCGAGTATGCATCTCTTTGTTCCTCTTACTCTGTTTAACTTGTTTGTCTTATTTTTATTGTTTTGGTATGCACACTTGTAAAATCATACTAACTATTCCATGACTGTAGAGACTCTAAATCATTACATATGTCTTCCAGGGTTCATAGTGGACATGAGGGCATATATACCAAAAAATGTCAAAGGAATAAATTGAAGAAACACCTTTTTAATTGATCAGTCAAACTTTATGGCAGTATAGATACCTCACAATAGCATTTATCATTAGGAGTTGTGTTTCTTGCCACCAGATAAATGTTGAGTCCACTCTTGTTTTACCTTAGTATTTGTCTCCAAACACTGACGGATATATCTGGCTATTTAGTAGCTAAATGGTCAGCTAGGTTCACCGGTTCACAGGTGTAAAATAGAATAAATCTAGTTAATAAATAACAAATACGACTTTTTTTATTAAATACAGTGAATAGGTTATATCTACCTTTCACTATAGATGGGTAGAGAAACATACTTGAGCAAAACTGTAAATACATACTGTGAGTGTTCAGACTTATCCCCGTCATTTGTACCAAAAATATAGAATTGAATGAATCTGTTTTCTTCTTCAATATTGAGATCAACCATGTTTACTCCAATTAACTGTTTTCACATCATGTTTTAAAATGGGACTCAAAGAAGCAGTTGCTGTAATGCTCCCACAGAGTTTCTGTACAATATGACTAACAATACCTGTGGTTCAGCATCGTCACAGGACTGTGATCCTTCACACAACAGAACTGATCAGCTGACAGGGTGTAACCAACCATGACAGTACGCTTTCAGACCCACTGGGGCGCTTCATTTAAGTAAACGCGCAATCAATGCCAATGTGAACAAGCAGCAGGTAAAGATAAGTTCTCTAACTACCTGGGCCTGCTGAATCACAAGGAGGACGGAGGTTCTAATCTACATGATCACAGTTGTCAATATACAGCCTCAATATTTTTTCATCAAAGCTTCTCGGACGCCTGATCAAAGCAAGTAAAAGTCATGGAGAGTTGTTATAGTTGTGAACCTCTCATGTAACGACAGTTTTAAATGAAAGGATCACATGGGAAACTGGTGACAACCTATTTAACTCTTTCTGTAGTCACATATGCGGTGTTTCATGCAGCCGCTGGCTTTTTTCTCTTGAACACTCTCTGACATGAGGAGGAGGAAGAACAGCAGAGAGCAAACAAGAGGAGGAAAAGAGAGGATCATAGAGACAGTGGGATTGATTCAGCTTCCCATATTTCGGAGGGCACTTGTGTTGGATCTGTTGAGCGAGCAGAGCCATTGTCTGGGTTGTCATCACCGCCACGGCAGGGGGACTCGGCACTGCACAGCAGCATGGCACCGGGAGCTTCGCGGTGACAAAGTGACAGCAGGAAACCTGGGTAATTAAAGTCGCTCTCTGCTCTGTGCCCTCGGGGTAAGTCTGCCTAGGATGCAGAGATCATACCTGGCTCGCTCACATTCAACAATCACAGTGGCCAAAGACCTATTTTTAACCTTAACACATTTTTATTCCTTCTAGTGTGAACTTGCGCTGGTGGGATGTTTGCTGTGTTTAAACATGGGACGCTGCTGGGTTCAGCCAAAAATAGTACCTTGACCTGTTCATGTCCCAAATTTCAAATACAGTGTAATTATTCTCTCTGCCATTTAATCTGATAAAAGGCGTTGAAAATAACACTTCACTTAAGTCATTTTAGCTGCGTATCAAAGTCCATGAACCTGAACGTGAGATATAATTGCTAGAAGTTCTGAGGCGGGCAGACAACAACCGTTCAGAGCCAAGCAGCCCAGTGTGAGTAAGCATTCCCACTGATCTGATCTGCCCAGAGGCAATACACCATGCACAATGTTAAATGACTGTCTTGCAATTTGCTCTCATGAATATTAAGTGGCCCTGTGACAGTAGAAAGGGTCGGCCGTGCACAAGCTGCTGATCCGCACCGACAGATCTGTCCTCTGATGTCTAGGAGGGGCAGGCAACGCTAAAAACGAGGCCCCCACAGCAGATGAGCCTCCTCCTCCTTCTCCTCCTCCTCCTCCTCGTCCGCGCTCTATTTTCATGTCTTAAATGGGCCAGAGTGGCTGCCTGTCTCATCAAGGGGAAGCCAGAAAACCCTGGACTGTTTCTCGCTTAGTAAAACTGAGCAATAAAGACATTGATGTCTGAATTATGCTGCTGCTGCTGCTGCTGCTGCTGCTGCTGCTGCTGCTGCTGCTGCTGCTGATGATGATGATGATGATGATGATGAGTGCATGGGAGAGGATCTGATGAGGGATTTCACCATAGCAAACTAAAGCAGCTCCCTCTGCTGCTGCTGATGATGAATAAAACTTCCTCAAGTACAAATCTAATATCGCTGTGTAATGTGAGACACATTATAAAATGTGCAGGGAAACCCACGTCTGTAATATAGTTAAATAAACAAAGATTGCATTTAAAGTGATTTCCTGTAGTGTGTGTTTACTATGAGTGAGGTTTCACCATGTGAATCTGAATGCAACTGAAGCCCATTCACCTCTGAATGTTTTTTTACACCTGCAATCTCACCTATTTATTCAATCATTTTCAGATTTTACCAAAGAACTGAGGAGAGCAGCACTGAGCTGTTGCCTCTCCTCAACCTAATTACAATGTATTTATAGAAAGCTAATGCTAATCCGTTTGACAAACAGGCCTGGGTGAGTATGTTTATAAATTTATTCTATGGATGATTTATTCAAGTTAGGTGCAACATTGGTGGTTGAAAAGAGAAAGGTTTGAATGCAGCCTGGCGTAGCCCATGTAGATATGGTGGTGCTCACAATAACCATAAAGATAATCCACGTAATATATAGGTTATTGCAATAAAATGTGTTTTGGTGAAGTCACACATTCTTTGGGAAAGATACCGAACCTTCTTTTCTCTCCCATATTTCTTTCACAATGCCCCAACAGCACATTAATTCAATTCAATTCAATTCAATTTTTTTTGTATGTTTATATGTTTTATTTTGTATTATTATATTTGTTCTTGTTCACAGTCTGACATGTTGTATATTTAATAATTTTGTTGATGGATGTGGTTGTTTGTTGGATGCTGTTTTGTTAAATTACGAAAACCAATCAAATATATATATTTTTTAAAGTCTGGAACCCCACATTACTCCTGATGTCAGTGATTGATGTGTGACAAAAAAAGGGGTGAGTTTTGAACTACTCTGTGAATGGGGGAATTAGACTTGGTTTGTTAAGTAACTTGGAGTGGTTAGTAAGATTGGGAAAATGCTATTTGAATAAAGTGTATTCAGGTTTGTTGTCTGTTAGTAAAACAGAATCATTTTCAAACCAAAGAGTCTTAGATGAAGATAAATACAAAGTAAATACAATTAACCCCTGCTGTTGAATGGAGAATAGCTTGTATATTTAATGGGAAAATTATATTCAGGTTACAGACACTAGAAATACTCATGGTCTCTTTCATGCAGTAAAATCACAAATACTTTACATCTACTTCTCAGTTCTTCTGCTGAACATAAATGTCCAAACATGTTTTCACATTATATTGCTTCTGAGTCATTATGATTATATATGGTAAATCTTTGACATTCTTTTTTGATATTTCAGTTGGTTTGTTCTCAACCTGTTTACACTTATATAGTTTGATTATAAGCTTCTACTCCTTAAGACTCTTTGTAATTTACTATTACACTTAAAAACATCTCATTGAGACTTGAGTGGATTTAATCTAATCGCCTCCAAACTAATCTGATAGTGAACATACACCATCTCTTCCGATAACACAATTAAGCAGCAGCATTTTTGTCATTTGGTGAACGCAACATTGGCGAAAAAGCCTTACCTCAGACAAGTAGACATAGCACAAGTGGACAAGCAACCTTATTATGTCGGCGAACATTAAGGTAAGGGTCTTCACGAGAGTTGCTGTTGATGGTGTCTTAACGTGACTGCTGTCCACCTGCATGCCAGCCGAGGTAACACAATATCCAGGATGTTGGGGTGTGTGTCCACGAAGGCATCAGCGCACACGAGCTGCGACATGAGAGGCTGCTGAAGAGAATGACCTGACACTGACACTCTCTGGCCTCAAGGATTTCCTTTCACTTGTGTCGTTTGAGTTTGTTCACTGTAGGCACGGCACACCTTTCTGAAGTGTTAGCCAAAATCCTTTCATCCGTATTCTGCCTTAGTATAGTCCATAGCAGCCGATACAGGTAGCACAGTGTTTAACCATCTCCTATCTCAATTGGTGACTAGGTTAATTTCATTTTTCTGAATCCTTACGGCCATAGTAACTTAATCATATCAAATCATCAAAATCAACTACAATGTGAATTTTAAATTGAAAAATAAATTATTTCAAACTGTGGTTCAAACCAGTAACTACTGCACATATTGCAAAGACAACCTGATGGAGGGTTTGTGGTATGGGTCAGGAGAAACCTCACTACATAAATACAAAATTTTAATATTTTTATAATTTTCCCAGGAAATACTTGTACTGATATCTATTATAATGTAAAATTTAGTTCAGTTTGATAATTGGGCCTTTGCATTCGAATGTGCTCTACTAAGTCAAGAAAAGAAAACTACAAAATGAAATCTATACATTCATACACTTAATCTTTAAGTATAGGAAGTGATATATTTTAATTTTGCATGCAAATACAAGATGCCAGAGACAAGGATTCATCATTTGTTATTAAAGCTTGGAATAACTTTTGTCTTTTCAGTGGTTTCCTCAGAGCACCATTTTTTTCCTGACCTCAAACCAGGTCTGTGAGGGCATAAATATAATCACAGTTACTAAGTGGAGATCTGGTATTTAAAGGAAAACAAATTAAGTTGTCATATACATTTTACAGATGTGTTAATTATGAACATCCTAGGTCAGGTGGCGGCACAAATTGATTGCAAATATAAATATAATGTCTCAGGGACAGTCTTGCTATTGGATACTGTAAACGTGTAAAGCTTTTTTAGATAATTTCTAAAAAAGCAATTCAATTTCCGTTTTGTGTAATTGTCCCTTTTTTATTTCAATATGTATGAGTCGCGGGCTCCAGTGCAAAAGCTCTTTCAATTCTAGTTGATTGTTCTAATATTTTTCCACCTTTACTTTGAAAAATGCGTTACCAATACGCTGCTCTTGTTGCCGACGGTGAACGGGCCCTAATGTCATTGTGAGGCCGTGGCGGACCTTTGCATATATACCACTGTCCCTGATTTGTCCAGAGACGTCTGTGACCAGCAGCTGGTGGAGTGTGTTAATGTTGATGTCACAGCAGCTGGCTGCTCTCATCCTGTTAGCTCTGCCTGCCATTATCAGCGCCCACCCCCCCACCACCACCGCCACCCGGCCCCCCTCCTCCTCCTCCTCCGCCAGAGCTGCTGCGTGCCACGTTCATTTTAATACTCCAGACTCATTTGACCGTCTTTATGGACTTATCATATTAAACATTTATCGCAGCCATTTCCCTAAACCAAGCATGTTTATTCAACACTTAGGGGACCACAGCACGGCTCCTTTCAGCGCTACTCCCCCTACCCTACCCCCACAAAACACACACACACACACACACACACCCTTATTTCCTCCTATTCCTTGTTTCTCTCCATCTCTTGTCCTCTTCTCCCACCTTAGCAGCCCTCTGGCTTATTTTTTATTACAATCCTGCATCTCAATCTGCCACTGCCTGAATTAAAAACACAGGAAAAAAAAGGGAGGTATTTTGCTCTGTTTCTTCCCTCTCTCCTCTCTGGTCATCCTGTCCTCCAGTGGCTGGGACACGGGGCGGGGGGCGGTGGGGGGGTTGGGTAGGGGGGGTGGACTCTGGAGTGCGAAGTCACGGCAGCCAAGCTGACACAAATATATTCTGAGCATTTAGCGCTTCGGATGAATCGAGTTTTAATTTAATCATCTGATCAAACATTAATTAGCATAATCACTTGTGGGGATGGATGGTCTAGCGAGAGACACACGGAGAGCGTCACATAATAGAGCTCGTCCTGGCAACAGTCTACAGGGGACACTTAGCAACAACCTAAACAGCTACATGTTCCTGGGGACCCGCGCCGGGTTCTGTCCAAATAACCTCCCTTTGTACGAACAATACGTCCAATTCTCCGTTTCCTACCAACAGTTCTTCCGCCGCAGAATGATCTATTTGCTTTTTGACAACCCGGCAATCAAATGCACCGCTGCCAGGCCCTGTGCCCTCTTATTTGATCTCGGACAAGATGGCTTACTGCAGCATCACACCTCGGTCTGAGCAGAGGAGGTCTGGGGAATTCTAGGAATACCACAAAGTGCTAAGATTATTGACAGCGCACTCAGTCTCACACCAGGCCTGGGGATCGATGAGTGGCTGGAAGGACATAAATCAGACTCCTGTGGCTCCACTCCGTGTCACACCCATAACCCACCCACCCAACTCGGCTCCCCAATTAAACACACAAAGTACACACGCACACAAGGACACACACTCTGTAAACCGCACGCCTCCCTATGTATGTCGGCGCTTGCTGATGCACAATAAACACCAGCAAGCACACAATTAAAGCACCAACATCTCACACACACACACACACACACACACACACACACACACACACACACACACACACACACACACACACACACACACACACACACACACACACACATGCAGTCGCTCTCCCATGCACACACCTTACCTCAACTCCAACAAGATGACAGAGCTTAAAAAATGGCCGGCTAAAAATAACCTCTGCTAACTTGGTCTTAAATCTTAGCATCTGTGCCAGGTTTAAAAATAAAAAGCAGTGTCGAGAAACCAAGCTGGACCCATTTGTCTTTCTGTCACTCTGTCTGTCCAACTCTGCCTCCTCCGTTATCCCCTAGCCTAGTTTAATATTCACACTGTGGAGCCTGAGGCACACGGGCTGAACTTCTTGGTCGGAAAAGCAGACTCAAATAATCTGATTAAGGCCGTGAATTAGAAATATACAGCACAGAGGAAATGGTTGGAAAACTGGTCGACGATACGTGAGATATTTGATGTATGTATTGTTTTTAAAGGCCGGCCTGTAGAAGAAGTCTAATGATAGGTGAGGGGGAGAAAGTGTGCGGAGAGAGAAAGACAGCAGCGGTTGTGTTAGTGCGGCTCATGCATCATGGCCGGGGCCGGAGTTGGAGGGATCAATTCAGCCTTGGGCCTCGGACTGTGTCGAGTTCAAAGCCGGGCCCTGGTATGTGGAGGACTGGATTAAGAGCCAGTATTTATGAGGTCCGGCGTGAATGTTTGTCTTGGTGGGTGATGGATAGAGAACTCATCACACCTCGGCCACCTGTCTTCCACAATGAACAAAAGCTGTGGTGGGGAGCTGACCACTAGCACTGCGGGCATAGTTCATAGAGCACAACACACACACACACACACACACACACACACACAGCTACACTGCATGAACTCCAGGCCCACATGCACAAACTGAAGGACATTTTAATCAACAAGTAAAATACACCTATAAACATTTGACTGAATGATTGTATATTAGTGCAGAGATGGACCATTTATATTTGCAATGATGTTTACAGGAATTACTCATGTAGTTTCAATGCGAGCAAACCTGTCTCCTTGGAATAACATTAGCAGTGCGAACATATGCTTCATTTACACAATGTATTTAGGTGATCAGACTGAAGATAGAGCTGGACCACGGGTGTAAATGGACCAAAACAACGTAACA